>NW_019384631.1:0-34083 GCF_000671375.1 Centruroides sculpturatus
ATACTGTACATATAAAAAACACATACAAACACAAACAAAGTATAGGTACAATTTAAATTGCATACATATACAGTACAATACAATACATCTTAAACTTATTACAGTAACTTAAATTTTTATAACATGCTGTAACTGATAGAATATTTTTGTTTTACTGATAATTTTTTACTATAAGGCATAATTTTTCTTGTTTGTTATGTCATTTTTCAATTTTGTAAATTTACTTCAGACTTTTCTATGGATGTCGTTATTTATCAAACTGAATTTCCTTAAGAAGTTATTAAAAATTGAGATTTTATATAATGTATGTGTGTATAATTTTATTTTATTTTATTATATAATGTTGTTTTTAATTTCTAATCATTATTTACTAATGAACACACACACATATATATACATATATACTAAATTTCTGACTGACAAATGTATTTTTATAAAAATAAAATTTAAAAATTTGCAAAGGTATAACTTACAATTTCTGAGTTTAAAATAGAACAAACAATAGATTGTTCTTTAAAAAGTTTTAACAAATGATTTGCAGATTGGATAAGAGACAATAAACTATTCATAGTTCACATCATAAAATTGTTTTTAAGTTCTTGGAATTCTAACAAAATAATTTAGCCAAGAAATAATTTCATAAATATTTATTGCAGTTTATATTGTATAATTTTAGTTTCATTGTTTTCTTTAAAATACAGAATGTAGTATCATTAACTATTCATAATAAAATATTAATTTTCAAAGATTTAATATTAATCTTAAGGGTGTAAAATTGTAAAAAATGCTGTTTACATATTTGATTTTGTTTATCCTGTTAATTTAACAATATCATTATTGATGTTTTGCCTTTTGGCAAAGTCTTGTGACACAGTCTTTCAGTTTATTTTCTATTGCTGTCTTGTTCTTGTTAGCAGTCTGTACTTAAGTCATTTGTTCCTTTTTTATTCTTTAAACAATTATGCTTCAATGTAATTAGTAATTAGTATACTTCTATATAATGATTTATTCTTTATAAATGTAAATTTTGAAAGTAATATTACATAACTAATATCAATTAAGTGTTCTCTGTAAAGTTTCGGTTATGACTATAATTATAGAAATTATAATACAAATTCTAGACTAAGCATTTAAGAAAAATATCTATTCATGTTTTTTTACAGGTATATAAAGTTCCAATTTGATGAATTTCGTCAAAGATAAAATTATTTTTATAATAAATTCTAATTTATGCAGGCTTTCTAAGCTTAGTTTGCTACTTAAAATATACAAACTCATCATTTGATTGCCATCTGTTAAAATTTGATAATTATTATCTGTGTTTAGATTTTACTCAATAAACTTTGAACTGCTTATTTATGCTTCCTAATGTTAAGTGTTTAATCAATCCTTTATGTAAAACACAAATTTAAAAAATGCAATTTTCGTTTAATTTGTAAATAACAGCTTGATATAAAATTTGCTATATTTTAATAACTATTCACTGTCGTTGATAAAAAAAAAGGATCATTTCTGTTTTTAAATAATCACCAAATTCCTATTAGAAAATAAATTACAGTAATGATAATCTATACAGAAATAATGTTTTATTACTCAGTAAAGCTAGATCGTTCTGTAGTACGTACAAACACACACATTTCCCTGTTCGATATTTATATATTTTTACTTCTCGATCGATAATTTCAGCGAGTGGATGTGCGTCACTACAAGAACTTTATGTCTAGACCATTGAATTTCTCAGTAGCGAAATTTCTATAAACTACAAATATATATTTATATATTTAAAACGTGTATTCTATATTTATTTATTTATTTTTAATTCTGATATAATCTTATAAAAATCATAAGCGTGTATGTAGTCTTTTATGCACGAAATATTTGTAATATTTTTTTTGATCTTTATAACGTATAAACACTAATAATTTTAAATGAACAATTATTGTATTGTTGCTGTCTTGTAATTGACGTATATTAAATAATTGTATTATTTATTTATTTTAATATATAAAGTATCTTGATTTTTAATCTGCGATATGGTTTATAACGATTTAAAGTATATATATATTTTTTTGATTTATCCGAGTTTAAAATTTTCCATATAAAAAAAAAATTCTTTAAACCAGACAGTTGCGCATGCCCGTCGTTGTTTTTGTTCGAGTTGTTTCAATAAGCCATTGCGCATGATCAACTACGTTTTACTGCGCTCTGGGAATTGGTTTTCGATACTCCTGACATGTTTCGTTTATGGTCGGCAGTTTTTTTTTTTTAAATTTTATTTGTCACTTCGCATTATTCGAATGGTCTGAATAATTGGAGAAAATTAAAATACGTCATCCGGCGAACGTTTAATTATATTTTAGATTTTATTAGAAAAATAAAATATACACGACTAGTTAGGAATTTCACTAATTATTACGTATTAATTAATGTTATGTAATATAGATAATTTATTTTCAATTTAATTCGAAATTTAGTCGAATAATTTATTACATAAAGAGTCGTTAAACAGAATTTATTTTTAGCGAAAATTCAGTCAGGTTTGACGTCGAATGTTTTCGATTGGAGGTAATACTGCACGGATAATAAAACGCGACGTTTGATTGGTCGAAAGAGAAAAACGATTTAGTATGGAAGATAGCTTGTTATTTTTGCTTCGCATGGTTTCGATCGATAAAAGTATATCGAACGAATTGGTCTGAGTCATGTTTCTGTGCTTTGCTCTATATTTGGACGATGAATCTGCTTTCAGGACATCTAAATTATAGAATTAAACACGCTTTCGTTACTTCTGTATTTAAGTTAAAACGCTATTTAATTTTCAAACTCAGATGTTATGCGATTACATTGATCTTTGAGTAATATTTCGAAAATAAATACAATGGCATTGTTATATATATATGTGTTTTTTTAAATATTTTGTAATGCAATTATAACTAGAAGAAATAAAAATTTTGACTTATTCTGTTGATTTATAGATACTGGTGACGGCTGTAAACGTATACATATTGTTATTTTAGACAATTATATATCCAGTATCAAATAACTATTAATTGTAGATGCCTGTCAACGTATGTATAGCTTTTGGATTGAAAAAAACTGCAAAAATGACAAATGGAAGAAAAATTGAGGCGTGTTGAGATTCAAAATGTTAAATGTTTTCTTTTACTACGCAGTTTATATATTTTAAGGATAATAATTTAAAATATATATCGAAAAAATCATTTTAGTTACGTTTACTTTCGAAAATATAACAATAAGAGTTAATTTCTGCTTGATATAAAAGGAAATTGGTTTCTTAGTTTTTTTTTAATATATGATTCAAAGCGCTTGTTTTTACAAATATTACAGATTCTTATAATTTCATTTAAGATTAATTTCGGTTATAAATTCCCTGAGATTTTCGTTTTAACTTTTTAAGAATATTTTTCACGGAAACTGAAGCCGAATAATATAATATAATATATATATATATACACTGTACTAAGAAAATGCTAACATCATGCCATAAAATATTTGAAATTTTTGCATTACTTTCCAGATAAATTGTCGATATGACAATTTATCTGGAAACTAGATTTATCGTTCAAAACTAGAATTTTGAATCGTGTTAATTATGTACCGAAATTGAGTAATAGAATGTCCATAATAACGTAAATACGTACCGGTACCTCGAAACTCCATGATTAATTTGTTAGTGCTCTAGATACTAGAATGAGAAAAAAGTATTTCCGGATCAAAAGTGTATGTTTAAATATTTAAAAAGATTAATTTTAACATATATAATCGAATGAAATATAATTATAAATGTGAATCATTCGGCAGTCTGTTTTTTATATTATGAAATCATATCATCGGAATACTAAGACAACATAATTTATTTTATCTGACAGGCAACAAATATATTGCTTTTAATCAAAAAGAGAAAATTAAAGCATCCTTCTTTATCTTACTGACATTGTTTAAACTAAGATTTCGTTAAGCTCATTTGTTCAATATATCATTAACTGCATTACTGTTTAAAAACTTCTCAATAATTACTTATTGAATAAACTCAAATTATTATAAATATTATTATTATTTATTTAAGAAATGGATCAAATGTAATATATATTTGCGTTTTTCTAAATTTAAGGTGTTATTAATTCATATTTATATTCAACAGAAATTTATTTCTGTTAGAAAAAGCTTTCATATTTTTCTTTCTTTGCGAATTATAAGAGCAATAAAGCTATATCATTTCTATAAAAACCTTTTGTTATATTCTAGTTTCTAATAACATAATGCCAAATAATAAATCTATATTTATTTTAAAATATTTAATAAACCGGATATGACTAATAACGTTAAATTGCATAAAATTAATGAATTTTGTTACACATGATCTTGAATAATTTGTATGACTCGTAATATGTCTTCGGTTATTTATGGAATTCTCTCAAAGTTTTAGCGAATTTCTGCTTTAAAAACAGCGGCGATTAAAATGCTGAAATTTCTTTTTAATAATTCAAAATGTTTAAATTGAAATTNTCTCGGAACATATTAACAATTCTGTGCTTGTTTTCTTTATGGTCTGCTATTTCCCAGCTAGCTGCATCGGGCCACGGACGACAGAGGAAAAGTATGACCTCGCTTGAACAAGCAGCTGGGTTGCTTTGTAGGGTCACCATTAGTCTTGCCTGTTTCGCTTCAGGCACTGAACTGACCCCTTCTTTCCCCCTTCATTGATTCAACAAAGCAACAGACAGGGAAGTGAAAATTCCTTTGTCATTTCAGCAGGCACACATGACCCTCCCGTGGGGTGCTTTGTCTGATCATCTCTTTCTAACACCACTTGTCCTTGACTAAATCTAACTGATGGTTGAAACAGATATACTGTTTCAAACTAATAGTAGAAACATTTCTAAATTTGTTTTTTATAATTGCAGCTTACATTGAAATCATTTTATTCTTGTCATTTAGGTCTATGTACTTTTGTTAATTTTGTTAAAAATTTTTGTTGTTAACTTGAATTTCTTACATATCAAACTACTGTATTAAGTTAATAGATCACGTTATTATTTTGTTTTTTTCTGTTAGAAGTTTTAATATTCATTATATTATTTAGCAAATTATGCAATAGATTTTGTATAAAATTAATGTTACTTATAAAATTGATATTAAATGATTAAAATTAATATTAAATGTCAAGAAAATATCTTGAAAAAATTTTTAAAATATGTTGAATGTAAATTAAGCTTCAGCCTTGCTTATACATTATCCTGTCTTTCATTCTTAGCTGAATTTAATAAAATTATAGAACTTGATTAATTTATATGTATAAAAATTAATTAATCAAATTTGGGTTGAATTTAAGAAAATTAATTTAACAATTATTTAAAACAGTATCTTGAATTTTTGATAATATAGAATCTTTTCTGATGAATAAAATAAGCATATTGTAAATAAAACAGCCAGATATAAATACAATATATTATATGATGTAAATTAAATAGAAATATGATTTGATACATATAAGAGACAGATTTCTTAAAAATAGAAATTTGGGTAATAATTATTTTAAATGCTCAAATAAATAAATAAATTGTGTATCAAGTAATAATGTAATATATATGCTGTATACTTTTTTGTAAAACTAAAAAGCTTTTATTCCTATTAATATTTAAACTTTTTACAAAATAGCAATACTCCTAAATTAATAAAAATTACGTGAAATTAACGCAAAAGTTATTAATTTAAGAGTATTGATTTTTTTGTAGGATATTAAATATTATTAATAATAAAAACTGTTATAGTTTTACAAAACAGCCTCTCTATATAAATGTATTAGATTTCATTAAAATGCAAATTTTGGAATAAAGTTTTTAAGGGATCTGGGCATAAATATTGATTGCTTAAAAGTTACGCTATATTGTCCTATGATAATATATTCTAATGAAAAAAATTTTTTTTTTGTCTGTTTATTGTAGTAGTAATTTTAGACTAAGTAGCAATAAATTTTTCAAAACAAATACTTAAACTGACAATAATTATCTTTTTTTATAACAAATATATTTGTGAGTTTAATATTGTAGAATATATAAATTTTTTTATATAAGATAATTTAAATAATCTATCACATAATTGCTTTTCAAAATTGACTTATGATTATCTGTATATTTTATTACAGTTATGTATAGTAAGTTCTTGAAAAAAATAATACATACGTCTCATTTTAAGTAGCAAATTTTTAATAATTAAATGAAAACAAATTAAAAAATAACATTGTATTCAGATTTTACTGTTAGCATATTGTATATTCTCATCAACAAAGTTAGTTTTAGTAACAAGCTGAGAATCAAATCTATACTTATTTGCTTAAAAAGATCAGTCATTCAGTTATTTTTAGGAAAAATGCTCAATACTGTACTTATTAATATATTTTATAAATAATTATTAGTATGCATGCATACTGTTTGATGAAATTATTTTGATTGTATTCTGTTGGAATTATCATGATTACATACAATAGAATTTTATTCAAAACATCGGATAAAGCATGTTTAAATTGTACAGTACAATTGTAAAATTTAATATATACAGAAGTTTGGACAATGATGAATAATTATTTTATAATGATTAAGAATTATTTAAATTACATAGATTCTGTTTACAAGTTTAATTTTTTATTAATTAGTTTAACATTTTTTAAAAATAATTATTAATCTTGTTTATTTAATATTATTTTATGTTCATATATGGTTTTATTTTGACTTTTTAAAGTAAATATTTTACAGTTAATTAACAAGTTTTTGTAATTTAATCTTTTCTTAGGCCAATTTAAAAATTTTCATTAATTTAACTACAAAGAAAATTTTATAAAAGCTGTTTTTATAAACTAAAAGATTTACTCAGCATAATGTTTTGGGCACTCTTGGATTCATCTTTAGAGTACAAAATTTCAACTAAACTTGTTATAATACTTCAGTCCATTTTTGTATATATTTATAAACTAAAAAATGACTTTATTGTTTATTTTAATTGCTTTGGATATTACAAAACTACAGCAAAAAAAACTGCTTTGAACAATAGAATGCATTTATAATAATTTAATTTGTATTATATTGGTTTTAATATAGTGAGTTGTTTTTTTCTGATTGATATATTAAAAAAATTGTCTGTATAGCAAAAATTAGTGCACAATTATGATGATTTTTTCAAAATTTTTATGCCAATTTATGCAGTTAGCAAAAATCTGATTATTATTTGTTTATTAAGAATGAATAGACTGATTTAGATAAAAGTACTAATTAAATAATACAATAAAAGGAAATTAATCTTAATTGCTATATTTAATTTGCTATTAATTAATATAAATTATATAAATTTTAAGGACTTATCACACCATAATAATGCAAGAAAATTTAAAACCTATATTGATTTGAAATAATACATTATGAAATTTGCTTAAAGCTTTGAGATTATTAGATATTTTTAGTATAAGAAGAATATTATGAAGAATTTTTTTGGTTAGATTTAAATTAAATAATGATAATTAATAATATTTGATAATTAATTAAATGCATTTTGTTTTAAATTCAAAAATGCAGAGAGACAAATTATAATCAATTATGAAGACAATGATTTTATATATGAGGTATTTAGTATAGAGAATATTGCAGTTAGTTATCTATTTCGGATCTGTTAAGCTTTGACTAAAGCTTGATCATTTCAAAATTTTCCAAATCATTTAAGAATTCAGATGACATTTTGAATTTATACTGAAAAATGTAATGTAGATATAGCATTGTCTTATTAAAAGTAATTATTGTTAACAATACAGTTGTTTTTCTTTTATAAAATTATTTTATATACAGTTCACTTGTAATCTATTTAAGTAATCATGTATTTATAAATGTTAGTATTAAACCTTGATTTAAAGTAAATTTCTTGGGCATTGAAATGATCAATTTATGGGTTAGAATCCTAAAAATCATTTTCAGTGTATTTTTTTAAAAATCAGTGATTCAACAATGATACATTTATTTAATAAAAAAGAAAACATTATTAATGCAATTGAAGATGAATGAAATCACAATTACTATTCAATTTTAACACATTTCCCCCTTAAATTTAACATACAAAATAATAATTATTGAAGCAATCCTGATAATGTCACTGATGTCTTAGAGATTGAGATTATAATTTATTTTGTAACAAGCCAAGTGCAAATCAAAATGCAGAGTATTATTACTGTTTTTGTTTTTAAATATTTTAATACAGTCTTAAATTTTAAAGTATCAGTAAGCAAAGAGAATAGTGATAAATTGTTTTTGTATGAAAATTTTCTTTTGTTTCTTATCTTATCTATTATATTATATTGAATTTTGATGTGAAAACATTCAAATTTTGATTATAATTTTCTATAAACTATTAAATATCTTTTATATTAGAAGTATTTATGTAATGATTGATTATTTTGTGAATTATTTACTTAATTATTAAAAATCAATAATTGTGAACGTTTTGAAAACTCAAATGTTTTATATGCTATACAAACAAAAGAATCAATCAATTCTTGGTTATAATTGGAAATATTTATGAAAATAGTATATATTCACTAATTCTTTACAATGTAAATAGGTTTGTTTTGAGATTTCTTTTAATTCAAAAAAGTTATATTATAATTTTGAAAATTGTTTTAAATATAACTTATATATGTGTGTTATATATATATAAGTTATACAGTATTTATAGAAAAACAAGATTTCTGTTCAGTGATAGTTAGTTTAAAGATAAAAATAAAAACTATAGAAGGTTATGCAATCTTCTAGCTTAATATAGATTATTTGAAATGTATTGTTAAAAAAGATATTGTTGAAATATGCTTGTATATATCCTGTTTTACTCTGAATTATATATATACAGTAGACTCTGCTTATTGTAATTGTTTATAATGTTACCAGTTATGTTATCAAAATTAGCAGATTGCAATAATAGTTATGATATACTGTATATTATAAAAACTTTGCTTATCTAATCAGAATTTGGTTGAATAATCAGAAATAATCATCATATTTGGTCAAATAGGCCATTTTATGCTTTCTTTTAATGCTAGCTGCTTCAACATATGGTTGATAACATGATTTCATGTTATCAGCCACATGTTGAAACTTAATCAGTGTTTAAATTAGTTGTTTTAATTAATTGTTATTTGCTCACAATAGAATAGTTTAAAATATTGGCATTATGCTAGCTGTTGTTGACGTTGATAGCAGATAAACAATACTGGATATAGTATTTATTAATCAATAATAATAATTATAAAGTCTCAAGTTATGCATTTTAAAATTGTTTTAACATAATCTTTTAATGTTAGTCAATGAAACCTGAATTTTCTGTAATTGAACTGTAGTTTTATTTACTTTGCATAATGTTATGAGTTATTATTATCAGTTTGATGAGTCCAAAGTGATTATAATAAACACAATCTATGTATATAGACTGCTGTGCTTATTACAATTAAATAAAATGAATGTAATACATATATTACATTATATTTGAATACAGTTTATACATTTTTATCAAAAATTCAATTATTTTAGTATTGTTTTGAATGTTTATTAATCTATGAAATACAATACAGGTATTTTCTGTATTATGTACTTTATAATATCATTTTTCTGAACTTAAATTCCCATCATCAGCAGTTTTGGTGTTTTAAATAATGATAGTATATCCAATTTTTTAAAGCATTTAATTTATTAGTATATTGTTTATTTCAGCTTCATGCAAGTTGGTTCTTTGTTAAATACATATCATGAAACTAATATTACTCTTATTTAACATAGCCTGTGCAATATTGACCCATTTTGATTTTTGTAGTTTCATCAATTTTGTTTTTTCTTAACACTGTTTTGATGAGAGATCAATTTTTACGGCATCTTCTCTAAGAACATGCTTTATTATTCTTAGAAAATACTTAATTTCATAAGAATATTCATAAATGAAATTTAATTCTTTTCTTATTTATCAGATTCTTAAATTTCTTCCTGTGCTCATTAATTGTTAATACTTTTACCTTTTATCTTCAGTATATTCACAGTTTAAAAACAAAATAAAAAAAACCAAGCAGATAGAATAAAAGGACATATTAAATTTAACTCAATATAAATAATATATTGAATTAAAAATAATAAGATTATAAAAATAAATATAGAAGAGAGGAATTAAGAATAGAGAATAAAAATAATTTCACAGTTTAAAGATTTGAAAAATCTGTAGTCAACTTATTTATGTGATATAAAATTTTATTTTATAAATACTGTACTTATTTCAATTTATAAAAATTATGAAAAGAATAAAATTATTGATTCAAATCACTGCTATAAATGAATATTTACACATCCTGCTTGTTTTCTTAATTTGATATTTTAGCTAATATCCTCATTTAATTTGAAAAATTACAGTATAAATTGATTGAAGTTTTCATATTGAAAGTTGGAAGTTTATGTTCTATTCATACACTTCTGAATATTATAATTAATAATTACTGAACAAAATCATTTTAGCTAATATTATATTTATTCTGTTTTTAGCATGTTAAGAGTTGACAGATACAAAAAATGGACTGCTTCATTTGAAGAATTTTCAAGTAGATTATCTCATGAAATTCTCTGCTTGGAATGTTTGATTTGTTTTTCTGTTGTAATGTTCGAATGTTCCAATGGTGTTTAAGTTTGT
This sequence comes from Centruroides sculpturatus, assembly GCF_000671375.1. NCBI lineage: Eukaryota > Metazoa > Arthropoda > Arachnida > Scorpiones > Buthidae > Centruroides > Centruroides sculpturatus. Next base: position 10,720 of record NW_019384631.1, read on the forward strand.
TTCTTTTATTAAAAATATTATTTGATGTTTGTTTGAATATTCCAAGAAACATTTTAAAAGTTTAAAAACTGTTTTTAGAGAGTAATGAACACTGAGGATAGAGTACAGCTCTGAAAGTGCTTGGTTCTGAATATGTATGTGTAAAAAAAATTGAATAAAGTAGTCAGTTTTTCATATTTATAAGTTGGAGTGGAAGAATTTATTGATATACTGTATATATTGAAAGTTTTAAAGTTGAACTCTATTCTATAGGTATGTTCTCTTTTCTGGAAAGTCTAATTTGTTTCATGATTATGGAATTTGTTTGGACTTCCAAATTTTAAACACATTGATGGATATTGTTCTATTGTATTAATGAATGCTGATGATGAATGAATGAAAACTGAAAGCATATCTTTGACAATAAAATAAACTTTGGTAGTCATCTGGTTCTTTATTTCCCTTCTGATAACTCATCACGAAAGAAGTTAATGTATGATAGTTGAATTTTCAAGAAAACATGGACAGAGAAGTCAAAGGATTTAAAACAAGATTCAAAACAATTAAGGTCATTACAGAACTGTTTCAATTTCTGATTTAAAACCATTTGAAGGATCCAAATTTTTCTTGTATGATAACTTATCAGAAGGGGAAATGAAGAACTAAAAATCTATCAAGCCTCTTCTTTAAATTATGAGGAATCCAGAGAAAGGAGACAGAAAAGAAAATGTTTTAAAAATGTTCAGTGTTATATTATATTAGCTAAGAAGGATATCTGAGAATTAGGATTTTAAAAACTTTTTAGCTAATATTTACAGAAAATTTAATAATTTTAAAATTAGTTTTTCATTTAATAATTTTACATTTTAATTCCATTATCAAATGAAAAACTAGTATGCTGTTCCTATTATTTAAAACAAAAAAAAAATTGGTATTTTCATTGTACAGAAATGTAAAAATTAGAAAACACATTTATTGTAAATTAAGCTAAAGATATATTTGTGTACTGTTCACATATAGAATGTAATGAAAAATATTGTTCATCTGTTTTATTGAAAAGCTCATGATTAATCAGCTGCTCACATTCTTTTATCATTACAGTTATTGAAATGGCATATATGAATAATTGCTCAATAATTTTATATATTAAGAGAAGTAAAATTAATTTAAATAATGTGTTTTGGTTACATTACTAAAAAAATCTATGAAATAATTATATACATTTTATAGGAACATTAAAAAATTAGCAACTTTTAACAGTAATAAATTATTATTTTTGCGATTTCACGAAATATGTTCTGCATTTCTGTAAGTTATAAACATGTACCTAATAAAGCAGGAAAAAAGAATTTTTTTTTACTGTTTTATTAGATATGAATAAACTTAAACTTTTGGATTTATGATAGCAAATATATAGGATTAATACTGTGCAGCCTGAAATCTTAGCATTAACTACATTTTCATTTTTGTATTTTATAATAAAAGTTTTATGATAGTAACTAATTAATTAACTGAAAATATTTTCAATATTCTTTCTTATATATGTTAATGAAAAAAAGTGAGTTTTTGAGTTGTATCATTTAAACCACATTTAAATTTATCAATAAAAAAGATTTTTTTAGATTCAGTTTCTACTTTTATCAAAAGTTTTTTTTTGTAAAATATAATTTGTGTAATGAAATAAGTATTTTATATGCCATTTTATGACATCTCCACATATAATTGATTTTTAAGATGTTTTGGTGAATAAGGATATTTCTTTACATTTCTATTATTATATAATTTAGAAAACGATGGTCATTTTCAAATGATTATGAGTTGTATATAAAAATTGGTGAGATTTATTCTTTTGAAGTACATTTAATAAATGTTTACTAAATAAATTTTTTAATGATAACAAAAATAAAGAATAAGATTTGATAGATAAAATTAAATTAGGTTAAGATCATTGAAGTTATGTCACAAACAAAATATGTGTAACATTTTAATATTCTGAGGGTGTGTCTTTTTATCTTTACATTAACTAATTTATCACTTAGTTTTTGTATACTGTATATTAATATTGAAATAAACAATTTTCTAATATTTAATAAATTAATTTTTACAAAATACATAATAGAATTTAATATATATTTATAAAATATATACTGTACATATAAAAAACACATACAAACACAAACAAAGTATAGGTACAATTTAAATTGCATACATATACAGTACAATACAATACATCTTAAACTTATTACAGTAACTTAAATTTTTATAACATGCTGTAACTGATAGAATATTTTTGTTTTACTGATAATTTTTTACTATAAGGCATAATTTTTCTTGTTTGTTATGTCATTTTTCAATTTTGTAAATTTACTTCAGACTTTTCTATGGATGTCGTTATTTATCAAACTGAATTTCCTTAAGAAGTTATTAAAAATTGAGATTTTATATAATGTATGTGTGTATAATTTTATTTTATTTTATTATATAATGTTGTTTTTAATTTCTAATCATTATTTACTAATGAACACACACACATATATATACATATATACTAAATTTCTGACTGACAAATGTATTTTTATAAAAATAAAATTTAAAAATTTGCAAAGGTATAACTTACAATTTCTGAGTTTAAAATAGAACAAACAATAGATTGTTCTTTAAAAAGTTTTAACAAATGATTTGCAGATTGGATAAGAGACAATAAACTATTCATAGTTCACATCATAAAATTGTTTTTAAGTTCTTGGAATTCTAACAAAATAATTTAGCCAAGAAATAATTTCATAAATATTTATTGCAGTTTATATTGTATAATTTTAGTTTCATTGTTTTCTTTAAAATACAGAATGTAGTATCATTAACTATTCATAATAAAATATTAATTTTCAAAGATTTAATATTAATCTTAAGGGTGTAAAATTGTAAAAAATGCTGTTTACATATTTGATTTTGTTTATCCTGTTAATTTAACAATATCATTATTGATGTTTTGCCTTTTGGCAAAGTCTTGTGACACAGTCTTTCAGTTTATTTTCTATTGCTGTCTTGTTCTTGTTAGCAGTCTGTACTTAAGTCATTTGTTCCTTTTTTATTCTTTAAACAATTATGCTTCAATGTAATTAGTAATTAGTATACTTCTATATAATGATTTATTCTTTATAAATGTAAATTTTGAAAGTAATATTACATAACTAATATCAATTAAGTGTTCTCTGTAAAGTTTCGGTTATGACTATAATTATAGAAATTATAATACAAATTCTAGACTAAGCATTTAAGAAAAATATCTATTCATGTTTTTTTACAGGTATATAAAGTTCCAATTTGATGAATTTCGTCAAAGATAAAATTATTTTTATAATAAATTCTAATTTATGCAGGCTTTCTAAGCTTAGTTTGCTACTTAAAATATACAAACTCATCATTTGATTGCCATCTGTTAAAATTTGATAATTATTATCTGTGTTTAGATTTTACTCAATAAACTTTGAACTGCTTATTTATGCTTCCTAATGTTAAGTGTTTAATCAATCCTTTATGTAAAACACAAATTTAAAAAATGCAATTTTCGTTTAATTTGTAAATAACAGCTTGATATAAAATTTGCTATATTTTAATAACTATTCACTGTCGTTGATAAAAAAAAGGATCATTTCTGTTTTTAAATAATCACCAAATTCCTATTAGAAAATAAATTACAGTAATGATAATCTATACAGAAATAATGTTTTATTACTCAGTAAAGCTAGATCGTTCTGTAGTACGTACAAACACACACATTTCCCTGTTCGATATTTATATATTTTTACTTCTCGATCGATAATTTCAGCGAGTGGATGTGCGTCACTACAAGAACTTTATGTCTAGACCATTGAATTTCTCAGTAGCGAAATTTCTATAAACTACAAATATATATTTATATATTTAAAACGTGTATTCTATATTTATTTATTTATTTTTAATTCTGATATAATCTTATAAAAATCATAAGCGTGTATGTAGTCTTTTATGCACGAAATATTTGTAATATTTTTTTTGATCTTTATAACGTATAAACACTAATAATTTTAAATGAACAATTATTGTATTGTTGCTGTCTTGTAATTGACGTATATTAAATAATTGTATTATTTATTTATTTTAATATATAAAGTATCTTGATTTTTAATCTGCGATATGGTTTATAACGATTTAAAGTATATATATATTTTTTTGATTTATCCGAGTTTAAAATTTTCCATATAAAAAAAAAATTCTTTAAACCAGACAGTTGCGCATGCCCGTCGTTGTTTTTGTTCGAGTTGTTTCAATAAGCCATTGCGCATGATCAACTACGTTTTACTGCGCTCTGGGAATTGGTTTTCGATACTCCTGACATGTTTCGTTTATGGTCGGCAGTTTTTTTTTTTTAAATTTTATTTGTCACTTCGCATTATTCGAATGGTCTGAATAATTGGAGAAAATTAAAATACGTCATCCGGCGAACGTTTAATTATATTTTAGATTTTATTAGAAAAATAAAATATACACGACTAGTTAGGAATTTCACTAATTATTACGTATTAATTAATGTTATGTAATATAGATAATTTATTTTCAATTTAATTCGAAATTTAGTCGAATAATTTATTACATAAAGAGTCGTTAAACAGAATTTATTTTTAGCGAAAATTCAGTCAGGTTTGACGTCGAATGTTTTCGATTGGAGGTAATACTGCACGGATAATAAAACGCGACGTTTGATTGGTCGAAAGAGAAAAACGATTTAGTATGGAAGATAGCTTGTTATTTTTGCTTCGCATGGTTTCGATCGATAAAAGTATATCGAACGAATTGGTCTGAGTCATGTTTCTGTGCTTTGCTCTATATTTGGACGATGAATCTGCTTTCAGGACATCTAAATTATAGAATTAAACACGCTTTCGTTACTTCTGTATTTAAGTTAAAACGCTATTTAATTTTCAAACTCAGATGTTATGCGATTACATTGATCTTTGAGTAATATTTCGAAAATAAATACAATGGCATTGTTATATATATATGTGTTTTTTTAAATATTTTGTAATGCAATTATAACTAGAAGAAATAAAAATTTTGACTTATTCTGTTGATTTATAGATACTGGTGACGGCTGTAAACGTATACATATTGTTATTTTAGACAATTATATATCCAGTATCAAATAACTATTAATTGTAGATGCCTGTCAACGTATGTATAGCTTTTGGATTGAAAAAAACTGCAAAAATGACAAATGGAAGAAAAATTGAGGCGTGTTGAGATTCAAAATGTTAAATGTTTTCTTTTACTACGCAGTTTATATATTTTAAGGATAATAATTTAAAATATATATCGAAAAAATCATTTTAGTTACGTTTACTTTCGAAAATATAACAATAAGAGTTAATTTCTGCTTGATATAAAAGGAAATTGGTTTCTTAGTTTTTTTTTAATATATGATTCAAAGCGCTTGTTTTTACAAATATTACAGATTCTTATAATTTCATTTAAGATTAATTTCGGTTATAAATTCCCTGAGATTTTCGTTTTAACTTTTTAAGAATATTTTTCACGGAAACTGAAGCCGAATAATATAATATAATATATATATATATACACTGTACTAAGAAAATGCTAACATCATGCCATAAAATATTTGAAATTTTTGCATTACTTTCCAGATAAATTGTCGATATGACAATTTATCTGGAAACTAGATTTATCGTTCAAAACTAGAATTTTGAATCGTGTTAATTATGTACCGAAATTGAGTAATAGAATGTCCATAATAACGTAAATACGTACCGGTACCTCGAAACTCCATGATTAATTTGTTAGTGCTCTAGATACTAGAATGAGAAAAAAGTATTTCCGGATCAAAAGTGTATGTTTAAATATTTAAAAAGATTAATTTTAACATATATAATCGAATGAAATATAATTATAAATGTGAATCATTCGGCAGTCTGTTTTTTATATTATGAAATCATATCATCGGAATACTAAGACAACATAATTTATTTTATCTGACAGGCAACAAATATATTGCTTTTAATCAAAAAGAGAAAATTAAAGCATCCTTCTTTATCTTACTGACATTGTTTAAACTAAGATTTCGTTAAGCTCATTTGTTCAATATATCATTAACTGCATTACTGTTTAAAAACTTCTCAATAATTACTTATTGAATAAACTCAAATTATTATAAATATTATTATTATTTATTTAAGAAATGGATCATATGTAATATATATTTGCGTTTTTCTAAATTTAAGGTGTTATTAATTCATATTTATATTCAACAGAAATTTATTTCTGTTAGAAAAAGCTTTCATATTTTTCTTTCTTTGCGAATTATAAGAGCAATAAAGCTATATCATTTCTATAAAAACCTTTTGTTATATTCTAGTTTCTAATAACATAATGCCAAATAATAAATCTATATTTATTTTAAAATATTTAATAAACCGGATATGACTAATAACGTTAAATTGCATAAAATTAATGAATTTTGTTACACATGATCTTGAATAATTTGTATGACTCGTAATATGTCTTCGGTTATTTATGGAATTCTCTCAAAGTTTTAGCGAATTTCTGCTTTAAAAACAGCGGCGATTAAAATGCTGAAATTTCTTTTTAATAATTCAAAATGTTTATTGAAATTGTTCAGATTATTTTTGATCAGTTTGAAGTTTTTGATTCTCTTTGAATGGCAAACTTACTCATTTATTACTTTTAAATTATTTTTAATATAGGTAAATTAAAATTGTTTATACATTTAATTTTATCAAATATTAAATTTAACGAATATTCTCATAGATCGTCATTAATGTTTCAAGCATCTTTGAGTTTCTAAACACCGAATTAATATTAATAATTCGTAAAATTATTCCTAACGCCGAGGCATATTAAACGTGTTTATATAATGGACTATATTTTTAGTACAGCAAAAGTTTAATTTTTATGCTGCCGAATTCAAAGAATGATTTTGTTTTTATTGATTTCGGTTACGGAAGCTTTATTTGTCCATACAGTTTGTTAGATTTCGTTATTGACATGATTTTGTTGAGAGTTATTTGCCCAGTATTATGTTGTTAACTTTGTTGACGTTTATTATAAATCACAGTTATAAACAATACATGGATATTGATGGCTGTTATCGTTGATTTAAAATCATTAAAAATTTATGGAGCGGATGATCTAGGAGAGTTACTTTAACTCCCGCACACGATCACCGGAGTCTAGGGTAAGTTTTCCAGTCGGACTCCATGCTATTCATTGATCGATCAAGTCGGGTTTAGTTGTTATCTATTATAAGCAGACTACATAGCTCCCTGCAACGTGGCCGAAATAGTTGTTGTATCATAAATTATAGATATATTATGCTTCGTTGCACTATCCTATTAACAAAATAATAACGCAATACATATTGAGTAACTATTGAGATATTTATTTTGGGTTGCAAATAGAGCTGCTTCACTTACGTAGAAATATTTTTCTACTTTTATGCTATTATTCGAAAATAGAAACAGGTAGAACTAGTTATAAAGATACACAACAAACACTAATTTTACATTCCTTTTGACTGTTACTCATATTTCTAATTATTCATTTTAATAATAAATATGAATTGCAAAATAGAAAATGTTATTGAATTCATTAGGTTAAAGTTTCAGTTAAATAGTGATATAAATATTAAACATTACATCATTTTTAACGATACACATGTATATAATAGTTTAGTTGAAATTATATAATATTCTTTTGATTCGATTTACATATGATAAAATAGTTATTAATTTGTAATTCTTAAAAATTTCAACTTCAAATAAGGATTACAGAGGCAATAAATGTTCAGTATTTTTTAAAGAATGATGAGGGGGAAAACTGCTTAAGATGGGGAGAATGATTAAGAATCACTGTGCCGCGAAATTAAAGTTTAAGAATAATATCTTAAATTGTTCCCCACAATTTGGAATCGTTTACTCCAAGAGACTAAAGCAAATTCGTCTCTTAAATCAAGCGAACAAATGCGCTATGTCTGTTTATAACGCGCCGTTTCGTTTCGGCATTTCCATTCTGAATCTTTTTTATTTCCTACCCTCCCCACTAAGGTGCACATGGCAGTACGAATCGATCGAAAGATGTAATGGAGATAGATGGAAGCCGGCTTCGGGCTGAGTTATGGCGACTCCAGCTACGTCCTTCCTCCGTCTTTCAGTAAACAACCATGAATTGGATCTGCGACCGTTCTCATTGTCAGTTGTGAGGGGAGGTAGAGAGAGATGGGAAAGAAGACCGGTTTAAAACGCTATCCCACTTCGTCCCTCTATGCATGCGTTGCCAAATCATTTACGCTGTTTCGTGTATGTTGGTTCTCAATGTTTTTGTCCTAAATTTTAATTTTTATATATACGTCAACGTCAGAAATCAGTGTGTACATTTTTACCTTAAGATAAGCTGTCGTTTATTAAAACAAAATAGATATCTTCTGTTTTAAAAAATTGATTATTCAAATATTCGGCTAGATTTTTTTTGAATTTGGAAGAGGATCGTATATTTTAGGACCAATATTGAAATGGCTACTAAATTTTTCAGTATTCATATTGGTAATTTTTCGAGCAGTGTAGTTTGTCTAATCGAAAAATTGGCTGTCGAGTATATGTGTAATTGTATTATCTGGAGTAAGTACTTTTAGGTTTACGTAATTTTCCTTGTTTCGGGAAAGCCAATTACTATACAGTTTAATATCATTTAAATTTTCTTAGACGGACTTGTATAATTGTTAACATCGATAACTAATTTCGCATGCAAATATTTGTACTGTAACGATTAGATAGAACATTATAATACAAGATTGAAAAAAGCCTTGGATTCTCATAGAAGCTTTAATGGCCAAAGATTGTACTCCTGCAACCAAACCTGTTCTGCGTTAACTTGTTAAACCTGTTTATGACGCACAGAGTATTGTCTTACCCTTCAACGTATTTCTTTCGCAGGTTTATTTTTCGGAGAAAAACCCAACCCGGAGCCAGTCACGTCAACAAGAAAGTTATGTTCGTCACCAAACGCGGAAGTACGAGGCCGTAACATTTAAAAAATATTGCTATCGGAATACTTCGCCATGTCAGAAAACTCTCGCTCTTGGTTTTCTCCTTTTTTATATCGCGGACCCTGCCATACTTGTTCAGTCAAGCTTTTCCCCTCCCATCCGTGTTGGGTCGATATCCTTTCCTTCTTTAGTCGTCGTTGCCTAGCGTGCCGTGTGCACACACATCACCCCTGATCACGTGACGGGCTGCAGAGACACTGCGGGTCTACTGTCCGATCTCCGGTACCGACCGTCCAACCGAGCTCACGGATCAATACCCTCTTCCAAACTGTAGGCGTAGAATCAAGTCGACTGTTTTATGGTTATATGTGTTAATTATCCAAAGATCCAATTATTTAGTAATTGACACAACTCTGATCAGGATATCTGATTTTTAGCATTATTATTCACTACGGATAATCAAGCATCTGTCAATATGGCGAGAGAGGAACAACCTAGAAGACAAAAGCTTAGCTTGATTTACAAAGGTGACCTTATTGCTGCCTGAAGCCTGTAGTCGATCAACTCGGTTTGGCGGGCATAGTCAGCACTGTTCTGACAGGAGTAATCGCTCAACGTAGTGACTAGTTCTCCACGTAGATGAATCCTCATATATGTTTGTCAGTTGATTGAATGAATCACTTTTCCACGTCGGGACCGGTTTTTAACCGGGTGGACCACTTAAAAAACATGCATGTATGTCGCGGATATATTAAAAATTAACTTACTTTGCTCTTAAAAACAACTGGGCAATGACCCTCTTCCCATCTTTTTCTTTCTATTTTTTTTTTATTTATATATATATATAGCGTTAGAAATAGGTAGTAGTAGTACTAATGCTTATCGTAAACTTTCTAAGGGTGGCTAGAATTTTTTTGGGCGTGGTTCTTTCAAAACACGATCGATAGTTCGAATGTTAAAATGAATTTTATTTTATCTTATTTTTATGGGAATAATTTAAAATAGAAGTGATTTGGATAACACAAAGCCACGTACTAGTTTCGTGATAGTTATGATTATTTGTTCCCGGAGCCATCGAAGAGGAAAGCGGAAATCCTGTCGAGTTGCAGGGCAGGAGCACCACCATTCGCTAGAAACGGGGGTGATGCACATTTGTGGATGGAAGGCCAGCCATTTCGCATTGCGGATTTATAAAGCGTTTATGACGATCTTCTCCTCCTCCCGAAAAGAATGTAGATGTAGAACCGAGGGGTTACATATGCTTCGTTCTATTTTTGAGTTTCTTATTTTTTTAATAGTTAATCTTTCAGGCGGAAAGAATAGTTTAGGTCGACGTCCTCATGCCGATTTTGATGCATTCGTCACTTTCGCGCATCTCGATATTTATTCTTATATCTAGGACGCCGCTTAGAATCTTGAGGAGTGAAGCGTGATATTGAATGATATTTCATGTTTTAATATCGGAGATGATATGAATATAATACTTTAGAACCGCTACTTTGCAGTTGGAATAATACGTTACTACTTCGTGCTAAAGTGGTCCGGAAGATATATCAAATAACTATCCTCTTAACTGCCATTCGATATTTTCCGAACATTGCCTTTCCAGTCACGTGAATAAGTCGTGTAACGATGTAGTTTCAGATAGAAGTGTTTACGAGCAGAGGACGTTACAGATGAGAAACGTTTAAGCCTCATCGCCGATAAAAAATTGCAAGTGTTAAATGAAGATAACGCAAAAATATATAATTTTTTTGTTACGTTATGTAAACTTAGACGGTCGAAAACTTGGAGTAGTGGATTGTTTTGGAAGGTAACCAGATTTCATCATCGATTTTTCTTCACCGAAAAGTGTGGCTTTGTTAACGAGACGGTATTTAAATTTAAATAATCCTGGAAAATAGCTTGATTTATGAAACAATATCCATTTGCAAGACTGATGAAGCTATATACAAATAAGTTATTACAATGAGAGGAAAAGCGTCGATGCATTACGATGTGTGTCTCGCCTTTTGTCTACTTGATGTTTCGATCGAGTCTTCCATTTTACCTGAACCGTGTCTTTCGATTTGGACGGTTGCCATCTCCCTTTTTTTTATCATCATAAAAATTGCGAAACATTCTGCGAGTAGCAGGTTAAGAAAATATCCGCGCTTATACAAACGACCGACTGAGAAGTGAATTAGTTAATAAATATGAGGTTGCAGATAGACATATTCGGTATCTCCCATTAAAGTATCTGTTTTTGTATGAGTACTCTCCCACTTTCCCAGCAACAGGTTCTGCAACTCGTCATTACAATCTAGTTAAGCCAGGCTAGAGGTAGTCGGGTATGTGTACCTGGAGGCCATGGGACTGACTCATAACTATTAGTGAGGGGTGGTTCAGAATACGCGGAGCGGCACGTTCCTGGAACGAAGCCAAGTCTATATTTAATGTTGATACGAGGTACATCTGACTTTCCGCATTTCGGTGTATCGCTAGTTACAATGCTTTTTGTTATCTGAGGACTTTGGTCGAGATACACGCGTCCGCGTTTAATCTTATGCATCCCACTCCCTCACTACCCACGTTATTTAAATATGGATCGCTCCAGATGTAGTGTGTACGTGTATTGCAGTTTTTCTTTTGCATACACCCTTCTTGGTTAATAATAGCTGTAATGGATGAATATTGTTCGATGAAATATTTTCCTGTATGGAAATAATAAGTCGAAGCCATCTAAACAATAGAAAGTTTTTTGGATTTATGATCATGTTTTATCTCAATTTAGTGTTGGAATAGTTCGTTTCAGTATCATTTCGGAGTGTAATGAGTTTGTGAATATTATAGAAATTTGCCTACGTATCAAATATTAAGGTTTTCTGTTAAAAATTTTTTCTGTCGTTATCTATAAATGAAATGTTTACCCTTGGAACAGTTTTCTTTTTATTGTACAAAGTCCTTGATATGAATAATATGTGGAAGGAAAATTTTCCTGTGACTCATACACAGAGAATGGCTCATTTAATAGCAGCTGTTTTCCCTCTATAGTGATAGCAACTACAACTGGTGATGAAATCAATCGCGTGAATTTTAAATTCTTATTTTGTGCATATCAATGATGATTAGTGAATTTATTGTTGTTTTTTATTTAATATTTACTCAACAATAGCAAAGTAATCGTATTTGTTAGTATATATCCTGATTTAAAAATTATGTCTAACCCATATTTTTCTATGTTATCATTTTGATGTTTTATTCACTTAAACAGTAGCTACTTCGACATCCGAAAGACGTAAAAATTTTCGTGGAATATCAAATTTAGTGTTGTAACATTTATTTTGCGTTCTATTAAATACATTTTATACGTTAAGAAATGATATCTGTTTTCGTTTGTACGTTGAATTTTAATTAAAAAATATTTCCCGGATCATAAAAACTTAAATTTATTATCATTCAAATAATTATGAAGTTAAAAATTCTGTTAGTAAATTTTTTCATTTTTTTTTATAAAGAAATGTACTGGGAATTCATATAAAAGATCTTACAAAATAGAAATTTTATACTGCTTAGCATTTTTATTTTTTATGAGTTGTTTTTGAATTATACACAATATATATATTTTTAATTATCTTTGACATTTGTTTTCTGTACAGGGTTTGAAAGGTACTTTGTTGAGAAATATTTAATTTTTTAATAAAAAAAATTCAAAAATCTTTACAAATAGATAGCCACAATCCAATATTGATGTTCAATATTAGAAAGATTACGAGCATCAAAAACAATTGATAGGCTATATATTGCTGTTACGTTTTTGAGAAACCAATAAAAATACAATAGAATATTAAATTTATGATTATACATGCATAAAAGGGGAAAGAAATTCTGACGCTGTCTTCTGTTGAGAGATTTCTGCTTGGTTACTTGTTATAAATAGTATGGAGTAAATATAAATTGTTGTAAAAACACAGAAATGAAGTAAAAACCCAAATTCTTTGTTTTACAAATTTTATTTGTAGTTTTTATTTGTTATACATTGTTTTTGAGTTTATTTTTCAAAAAATAGCATTCAGCTGTTAATATATATTCAAAAGAATCTATGTCCTAGTTTGATATAAAGGAAATTGTTACATTTATTTTAGAATAATACACCATTCAGTAGTTTAGATAAACTTGAATTATTTCTTTGTTATTACTATAAACATGTACTCATTACACAAAATATATATTTGTTAACTGTATTATCATCACATCAACTACAAAAATTTCATTATAAGTTAGTCAATTTAATCAAAAAGACAGATTTTGTATAATTTCTCTTTAATATTAATTAATATATTTAATAATTATTAATTTGTATCATATATCTCAATTAAAAAGTTATAATACCTGTTAGGAATATAAGACTATTAGTATTTTAATTTATAAATGTTTTAATTAGTTGATTTTTGTTTTTGTACAGTATTAGTTTAAATTATGTATATCATAATTAAATTTACCTATAAGAAATGAAACAGAAGTATTAATGATCTCTTAATGTATAAAATTATATAATAAAAGTCATCAGTCAGTAAACTTATTCAACCTCAGCATTGAGGTCGTGGCAAAACAATCAATCAGACTGAATTAAGTATATTGTTTTGTTCTATTCCATCTAACTTAAAATATATTCTTTTTGAATGGATACTAATTTTAATGTATAACTGTAATTTTTATGTTCTTTAAAAATGGATTTAATTAGATGACAAAATTTGTTAAGATATACTAAATTATAAAAATGTACAAATATCATCATCATATAAATTAATAATGTATCAATAAATTATAAAAATATCAATTGAAAAAAAAATAATTTGCTTTAATTTTTTGTAAAGTTTGACTGCATTTTCTACATATAATGAAAGTAAACTTTTATTAAGGAATCAGCTTAATTTAATCTCCAAAATGTTTTCAGGAAGTATTCTTCCCATCATCAACAATACACAACAAATACATCTTTATGATGAACATTCTTTTTGCAATGAGACACAGCCAATGTTTTTTTCTATGTTCTTTCCATCATATTCAAATCCAAAATCATAAAAACATCCATTCATTCTATTTTTTTTTTTAATCATAAACTATATCTAGTTGCCACTTTTTCAAAAATTTTATAGCTTTCCTCCCTTACCTTCTTTAATTAAATTAACTCCTATTTTTTTAAACCTTCATAATTGCAATCTTTTTATCAATTACTGATTTCCAAATTTTTAATAATTATTTCTGCATATCTGACTTCCCAAGCCTAATAAATACACGTTTGTTTAACTGTATATATATATATATATATATATATAATTATCTTTGTATCCTAGTTCTTTGGCTTATTGCAAAATAACCTTATGTTTCTAGCACAAGTCCCTAATGCCAGATTTAAACTACTTTTAACTACATTTCTCTCATGCTCACTTGTTCTCTCTCATGCTCAGTTATTCTCTCTTTAAATTTTTCCTTGCAGACCTTACATAAAACTTTCTCTTTATACCTTTCTCCATTCTTATTAAATACAACCCAGATTGCTGTACACTTTCAATATTTATCGTTTTCATTTCTCAATATATCGAAAACTGTGTTGCACTTCAAGAAAACTAGCCTCCCTTCATATCTCCTTACATTTAACATCTCATCAACCTTATATCAACAAAAATAGTCATTTTATTCTCTATACTTTTCTCACTTCTTCCTCCATCAGTCCACTGGTGGACAAGTGGATAAAACCACTGAATATTGATAGTTGTTCATGGGTTTGCACCTCACCAATGAACTAGCCATGTGGAGTTTTCTAGATTTTCTTCATGTTAGTAATACCTAAATAGGGACCAGGTTTTTATAAAGTCCTTCCAGGATGCATTCTCTCTTCAGCAGATTGCCCATGTGTCACATTGTTGTATACAAACCAAAACATCTTCCCCATCCTCATCCTCATTATTTGCATATCCTTTTATTATCCTGTTCAGTTCTACTTTTAATTCTTTCAACATTCCTACTCAGAATCATAGAACTCCTAAACCTATTTTATCCTATTTACTTATACTATAAAATCAGCCCCTTCACTACAATACTTATACACTCTTCTGAACAAATTTCAAACTACAGCTACCTTTTATCTATAACTTGTATTGTATTCTAGATCTCCAATGTATCAAAGTATCTTTGGCTATTCCTTTCCTATAAATCTTGGTGTTTATCTCATATTCTTCTGCTAATATCCAGATTATATATTTTGCTTAATCCTTTTCTTTCCAGCTCCAAATTTAGATCATTGTTGTTTTCATTTATTTTTCTTACAAACTTTTCTTTTGTCATTCCTCCAAATAATTAAATAATTATCAATATATCTATTTATGTACAAAATATCACATTCAAATTCCTTAATCACAACCTCTTCCACCTCTTGTATCACTATTTCTGAAGAAACCCCAATACTGGAGAACCAATTGATAACCTGATCTTTTGGAGATAGAACTTTCTTTTATACTTGAAATACAACTGCCCAATCACAATGTCCAAAATCCTACTTTAACCTACTAAACTTACTGTTTTATATGTAATGTTGGTCTTATATAATGCAAGTTTTATAATATAACATTTTTTGTAGAATCTAACTATTATGTATAACTTACAAGAGGTTTCCTGCATATATTTCTGAGAATAATGATCATATTGACAATGATTATAGAGTCAGTGATAGGAAATGAAATGAATATTTAAAGATCTTTATTAGCATGAAAATGTTGAAATAAAAATGAAAATTCAGAACTGGAACATTACAATATTAAAAGATTATTAAGCACTTAAAATGTGCTGGTAAACAAAAAAATTCTTGTAAAAACAAAAGAAAATTACTGGGAAAGTATAAAAACACTTACAATGGAGTAAATCAAATCATCAGTAAATTAAACTATCACTCAAACATTATTGCTTCAGTTCTTACTTTGGTGAGTCGTATTCCTTCAGTTTATTCTAACTGATGTAAAAAATTTCAGCAGAAGTTGATCAACTGTTGAAGGTCATGCTATTTTGTTACTTTGATAGGATGCCTATCATGATAGGAATTTTTAGGCTTATCAGATATTGAGCTTCCCACTACCTTGAAATTTCTTGTACCTGGACATGAGTGATAATTAGTATAGACTACCAAATAATAAGTTTTTGTATAGTAAAAACCTTGGTTTATCTGAGCTGATCTTTAAAACTTTAACATGTCTTGATGTAATTGGAATTTTTTAATTTAATCTTGGATTTAAAATACAAATTACATCTTGAACATGTCAGTTGTGTAATTGATTATTAATTAATGATGTTTTAATGTCAAGTAAGGGTGATCTCTTGTTGGAAACATAACCTTGATAGTATAAAATCTGTTTTGGAGCAAGACTAGATAATGCAAGTACCTGATATGTAATTCTTATTTTGTCTTTTACATGAGTTGCAAAAACTCGTGTAAAAGACAATAACAAATCATAATCAAGTTTTTTATTGACAGAATTGTTCAATAAAGAATATATACAGTATCATATGCACTCTTCCTCACTATAGTTTCATTGTAAGTATATCACACTGGCCTTGAATTAGATAGAATATGTATATTGAAACTGATGAAACTGAGTTGCCTTTTGTAGTAAATGTTGTTGATAGCTTTATTTGAAACAGGAAGGTTTTTCTGAAAATGCATTGTGATGGCTTCCATTAATGGATTCTTCTGATTAATACTTGTAATTAAATTAATGTTTAATAATAATAGCACTAATATAGCCCAATATAATCCAGCAATCATTTGATGTCAATGTTTTCTCTTCAATTCATAAAACTTGGCTGCTTTAAGCAAATGAAGTTGATTCTTTGTATGGTTTTTGTTTTTTCATCAAATTGATTTTGTTTTCTTCTGAAGCTTTCTGTTGAGCATGAATAGAACTTTATATTTATTCAGGTATACAGATGTCTTTCTGTGTTTATATATATAAACACAGAAATTTGTATATATATATATATATATATACATACATATATATACAAAAAAAAATCATATGAAATAGGAATCGGGAACAAATTAAACAGGAAAATGTGGATTTTTTTTTTTTTGAGATAGAATTTATGCAATGTACAATATTTAACTCTTTGGGAATATGCCATACAGTTTAATAGTTTTACCTAAAGATAATTTGATTTCCTATTTCAGTGTGTCTTTATGAAATCATTAATCTTCTTTTTGTATCATCATTCAGTTTATGAGGTCTATTTGAGTATTTGCCTCTTATGTCAGCAAGTGGGACACCAGTTCTGGTTAGTGAATCTCATATGGTTTGAAATTCTTGAGGAATAATTTCATGCAATGACGTAAAACTTTGTTACAAATTCTAACATCTTAATTATTATTAGTTATGGTGATAACATGAAAATGAAGTTGTATTAAAGCAGGTTTCATTTTGAAGACTTTGATTTTGTTATTGTGAAATGAGTGAATTTATCAAACCTGATAAACTTTGATTTTAAGCATCAAATAAAATTAAGCCATTAAATTCTCTCAAAATGTGTTACTGTTTATTTTCTGATATGATTTTGAAACATTGAAAGTGTGCACTTACAGTATGGTCCAGGTTCATGAGTGGACAATTAATGATACATCTTCATAACATCTATCATTTGTCCTATTTTCTCTCTTTTTGGTAGTATTATCTTCTGTCCATTTGTGTTTGACATCATTTTTTCTGTCTAAATCACTGTTCATTTTCAATAGTTTAACCACAAGAACACATCATAGAACAAATTCAACCATTGAATAACTTCAAAGTGTGTCATAACAAGTAAAACTTGCAAGGGGATGATGCAATGCTGCTAACCTCAAACATTAATTCATTGAACTCTGATCATTCGTCTTTGGAGCAATATGACATTAATAATTCTTTCCTGATCACAGGATTCTTTGCGTATTAATTTCTCTGGACTATTTACATTTTTCAGTCTCTTACTATACTAGTGTTATTACACTACTAATTATTATAGCCTCTTATTATACTACAATCTGATAGCTTTTTGTGATATTTAACAGATTACAATATAATCTCAATATTGACTAGATATGGACTATGGTAATTTTTTCCTTGGACTCTTTATATGTCTTCCTTTATTGTTTCACTGATACTTATATTAAAAGAATATGACCCAATATTCCAACTTACAGTGGTACCTCAAAATACGAAATTAATCCGTTCCGAAACTGAGATCGTATCATGAAAATGTCGTAAGGTGGATCATCTTTTCCCATACGATTACATGTAAAACCAAATAATTCGTTCCAATGCGAAAAACATACTCAAATTAAAGCCAAGTAATACATTAAAAAAAATAACTGTAGTAAGAAAAACAAATGAAAAATGCAAACTAATGTAATGTCGTATGGTGAGTATTTGTTCGTATCGTGGAAAAATATGTTCGAATTTCATGTCGTATCCTGAAAATTTTGTATGCTGGGGCGTTCGTAACCTGAGGTACCACTGTATAATGAACAGTTGAAAGTCTTCCATAATAAGATCACTGCATTGTTTGGGCCAAAGATGAGCCAGATATATTGTTAATTTCTTTGTGTGAATATCTTTCAGAATACGGCTATACAAACAGCTGGAAATAGTTAAAAAAACAAATAATACTGCTGGTAGAGGCTTATTTAGAGTTTTGTAAAAATCTTGTAAACTAGTTTATAAATTATATCTTGAGAGAGAATTAATAGCAGAGATTAATTAGAGAGGTTAATTAATATGCAAAGTATGTTTTTACAAAAAGTTCCAGGAATGGATTGAGAAATAGAAAATAAATTTATTTATATATATTTTTTAAGTTATTTTTCAAACTAATCATCCTGAGCTTCAATACACTTTTCAAACAATTTCTTTAATTCAAGAAATATCTTTCAAGTACTGAAATTGTTGTTTGATTTACTTGTATGAATTCTACTGATTCAAACTGTTAACTGTTACATTCTTTTTAAATTTATTTTGCCCTCAACTTTAGGTTTAGGCATTGAAAAATTTTTATAAGAAATTAAGTTGGGGAATAGGGTGATTATGGAAAAAGAACAGTTTCATATTTTACTAGATAAGTATCAATTGTAATATCCTGTGTTTGGTCTGGCATTGTAGTGATGGAGTATCCAATTTTCTTTCATTATTTTTCAGGTCATTTCAGGCAAATTTGTTTTATGTAATTGTTATAAAATGTTAGATAAATCTGTTGATTGTTCTGCCTTCATGAATAAATACACAAGGGTTGATCAAAAATAAAAAAAAAAAAAGGTTACAACAGCTATAAATCAAATGTGTGATGAAGCAAGTAGGTAAATTTTTACATACTAGTTAAATAGATGAAATAGAATGGAACACCCTCTATCACTAACCAAAAAAGTTCAAAGCAACACCATCTGCTGGGAAAGTCGTGGTTACCATTTTATGGAATTTTGCTGGACAATATCCTCATTGCCTTCTTGGAGCTAGGACACACAATCATTCTGATCAGTATTGTGACATTCTTAGAAAATTGCATGAAGCCATCTGATAAAAATGCCCAGGCTTGTTGAGTGAAGGAGTCATTCTCCTGAATGATAATGTCAGGCCACATAGTGCTCTTCACACAACAATTGTTCCAAAAATTTAAGTGAGAATTCTGGAAACATCCCATCTATAATCTGGATCTGGCCCCCAATTTTACATATTTCCTCTTCTCAAAGAACATTTTTCTGGTACCCAATTCTGTTGTGATGATGTCATGAAAGCAGTTACAAAAATATGGCTGCAACAGCAAGGATATGACTTTTTTTAACTTTGAATGGAAAAGCTGGTCATATGATCAGAAAAATGTCTAAATCAACAAGGTGATTATGTTGAAAAATAGTTTATGTATATATAAATAACATCATGTATTCATTTGTTATCTGAGACATGTTTTTTTTATAATCGAGTATGTAACCCCCTTTTTTTAATCAATCCTTGTATAATGAACAATTTCCTTTATATCAAAAAATGTCAAAAACAAAGTCTTGGTTGAATAGACACAACTCTTGCTATCAAAGCCAAGTTTTGTTACCTGTAATGACATTCTCAATCTACCCTGGGTCATTATCAAACATCAATATGTTTTATGAGATATTCAGGCAGAATTGTTTTTGCTGGTCTGTGAGAAAATATGTAATAAACTTCATCAGTGTGCATCTCACTTTAAGATCTTGCATTATTATAATGGCATGATTTGTTTCTATGTATACATCTAGCTGTTTTGCAATCTCTTAACTAGTTGGTCTTTCATCCACACTAATGATTGACCAGATTTTTTCTATATTTTCATTTATTGTAGTGTAGGCATGGACAACCCCAAACTACAATAAATGTTGTCATTGGTTATAGTAATTTATTAATTTTGAATCATTTATATCACTTGTAATAATTGATTGTGATAGAGCTTTTGCAAAGCTTATTTTATCATAATATATGTTTGTTTGATTTTTTCCCAGTTTAATGCAAAATTTGTATGTATTCTCTGAAATTTATCATGAGAAGTACAAAACAAATAAGTTTTGCTATTTATATATAAAGACAACTAACCCAATAATTAATTCAAATAGCAAATGAACAGCCTGGTAAAGGGATCCATCTGTTTTGATATTTAAAGTTATTTTATGCTTATTATTTTTAGCTATGCTACTTAATTTTTTTATAAAAAATAAAAGAATTCTTACATGTGCACATGACATGTTTCTATGGCCATGTAAAATCATGAAATTGATGGCATATAAATTGCAAAAAAGTCATATTGTTGACATATTTTATGTGTTTGTCTGAAACTTTTTGAATAAAGTATAAAGTAATAAAGAAACTTGTATAAAGTAGTTCAAACTTTTTAATGATGCTGTTCAAAAGTTTTTTAAGTTCTATTTTTAAAAGTAATAAGTAATAAGCTACTCTTATTTTAATATTTTTAAAGTTTATAGTCTGCATCCCTAACATTTCATTAGTAACATCATATTCTTTTAAATGTTTAAATATTTTTAATGACAAATCTACATTTTATTATACTTGCTGAAAATATTTGAAAGAACTTTAATATGTAATCATAATATATTAGGTAAAAATTAAAAGTTTATATTAAAAAATGTCTTAACAGCAATTTGAGTATAATTGATAAATTTGAAATGTTTTTTGTGTTAATTCAATTGTGGATCTAAAAATTGTTCTTTTCATTTTAATTAAAACTTCATTACTTATCTGTTAATTTACTAAAAAGTTTTTGGTTTTCCATAATGTTTAAGAAACAAAATAGAAGTAAATTGAATATTTTTGAAGAAAATGTGTGATCTGTTGTTTACAAAAATCATTAACAAGGGTTACTTAAGAATTGTTAATAAGTTAATGAAAGAATAATAAAAAGTGCAACTCACATTAAACAATTAACCGGTATGAATAAGAATAGCATTTAAGTGGCAAATGTTTTTGTAACCCCTTCTGGGCTTTTTATATACATCTCAGTATGTTGTGCAGTTAAGAAAGAATAATAAATCTTTGCTTCAATTTTTGTTTTTTAATCTTAAATTCAAATTTAAAAAACTATTCAAAATTAATTATAAATTAAGGAATCAGAAAATTTGTGATAAGTTAAAAAAATGTTTGTGATGTGCATTAAAAAAGCTTTTTCTTTAAACAATATATAAATCTGCGAATTGTAATATTGATTTTAAAGCATTTTTGTTTTAAATATTCAATAATAAAAGATGTAACATCTTTTACATGATTTAGCATAGTTTTTAAAATATAATGATGATACTTTACATGAAAATAAAGTACTGTATTAAAGGTGATTTTGCTCTTAATTAAATCTGACTACAGTATTATTATTAAGTTTTGAGATTAAAAATATAACAATAGACACACTATTATCTTATGATTATGACTACTGACTTTTTATGTGGAAAAAACTTATCAGATTTTTAAATTGAACTCTTGAACTTAAAATTAATATAATGATAAATTTTGAATACTGTACTCACTTGTTGATAAATGATAATGGTGAAAACTAAGATGTACTGTACAAAGTATATTCATATATAAAACTATATAGGATGGTCATAAAATAGCTTGACCAACTAGTGATGATCTCGGGATCACAGAAAGTGAGAAATTCATTGGAACTTCTTCAAGGCAAGTACAGGGTAAAATGCACTTGTGATACATTAAAGTAGAGATTGAACATATATCATGGCTCAATATGTGATTATAGTTAACATAACCATACGTCAAAAATTTCCAATAGAAATACTTGGAATTCACAATATCACAAGATACTGCATGATGGAAAACAACATAAGACATTGATTGGAATGGTATGTGTAGAATGAGATATTAATATTTGAACAGTGAGATGGCAATTCAGTGGGAATAACAGAAGACAAGCAGGAAATGAAATAAACAACAACTAAATCTGAATAAAAACTGTTTAATAACAGAGGTTACAAATGTTTGATATGTTCAATGTTATTATCAAGGACACATTGTATGTGGCCAGGATGGAGATAACAGTGGTATGATGCATATCTGCTAGGATACTCAGTATTTCCCTCATGATGCTTTCCTATTGACATTTTTGAAGTCTTAGTGCTCATAGATTCATATTGTAACGTAAGGACAAAAAGCGAATCACTAACCAATATTTCTGTTGTTTTTCAGCCTACCTGCACTGTTCCAATGCATTATGCTGGTTTTTGTCATGCAGAATCTCGTGACATTATGTTCCACTGTTTATATTGGAAATTTTTGATATACAGTTATTTTAACTGTAATCATGATACATGTTCTACTCCTATTTTTGTGTATTGCAAGTGCATGCCACCCTGTACTTGTCTTGCAAAAGTTTCAACAGATTCTCACTTTCCATACTGCTGAGATTACTGCTAGTTGTCAAGTTACTTTATTCTTTATTACAAGACAACCCTGCAGTTCAGTGGTTCCCAACCTTTTTTCATTAGCTTACCCTGTGACATGTCATATCTCTAGATTGTACCCCTCATTTAAGAAATTTAGTGAGTACCAATATTGTTAATTTTACATATTGTAACTTTAAATTAAAGAAAAAAAAGTAAATGAAAAAATGTATAATAAAGTTGTGATTGTTACAAGGAACATATTTTACCTAATAATTTTTTAATACTATTAGTTTGTGATACATAATATATTATTTTTTCTGCCATAATAATTAACTTTTTTCTGTACCCCTAAACAACCTATCGCGTACCCCTAGGGGTACGCGTACCACAGGTTGGGAATCGCTGT